>NW_026251081.1:0-11424 GCF_022114955.1 Emericellopsis cladophorae
GGGGCTACCCGGGACACGTTTGAAGCATCCTACCGTACGATCGCTGAGACGCTTCTACTGCCGCGGCGGACGGATGCCGAGGTGAACGTCCTTGCGCTGGTGCGCGACTGGTTACAAAAGGTCGACGGCAACCCTTTTCTAATGGTCATCGACAACGCCGACAACGTTGATATTCACTCCGGCAACGTGCTACATGACGACGGGCTAGCATTATACCTGCCAAAGTGCGATCACGGCAAGGTGCTGGTTACGACACGAAGTAGAAACGTAGCCGAGAAGCTCGTTGGACATGGCGAGTGGATTCAGCAGGTACCAGTCATGGAGCACGACCAGGCGCTCCAGCTCTTGTACAGAAGACTGGGGAGCGAAGAGGAGAGCGACGCAAGAGACCTGATCCGGGCACTGGATCATATACCGTTAGCTATCAGCCAGGCTGCGGCGTATATCCACCGCCGGAGGCCCCGAGTGACACTCCGATCGTATCTGGAAGAGTTCAACGGGAGCCAGAAGCGGAAGAGAGGACTGCTACGCAGCGATAAGGGCGATCTTGGGCGATATGAAGGGGTGTCTAACTCCGTACTGGTCACGTGGCAGTTGACATTTGACAGGATCCGGGAGGATCACAGGCGCGCTGCTAACCTCCTCGCCCTGATGAGCCAGTTTCAATCACAAAACATACCCGAGAGCATGTTGCACGGGTATGACGACACAGTCACTGATAGCCAGAGCGATCAAGATGATGCGGGCGTCAGCCTCAACAATGAGGGCAGCGATGGGGGCAGCGATGGGTCGGAATTCGAGAACGACCTAGACGTTCTCCGAGGCTACTCCCTTGTTACGGTCAAAACTTCAGGTTTATGCGACATGCACTCGCTAGTTCAATTTTGTACCCGCTCGTGGATTGCAGGGTATGGAGACCCTGCGCGATGGAGCCGGTTGTTTTTGCAGCTGGCAGCAGATCATTTTCCATCGGGCACGTTCGAGACGTGGGAATTTTGCCAGAGACTTCTTCCTCACGTGGAGCCTGTGCTAGCAAAGACACCCAAACAGCTGAACGTTCTTGATTGTCGGGCCGAGTTATTGACGAATGTGTCACGGTACATGTTTATGATTGGCGAATATTCCCGGGCAGAGTTACTCGGAGAGGAGGCAGTGGAAACGAGAAAGAATACCCTGGCACTTGGCCATACCTCCACGCTGACAAGCATGGCCAACCTGGCGTCGACATACAGTAACCAGGGACGGTGGGAGGAGGCAGAGACGCTTTTTGTGCAGGTGATGGAGACGAGCAAGACGAAGCTTGGGGCGGACCATCCCTTAACGCTAACAAGCATGGCCAACCTGGCGGCGACATACAGGAACCAGGGACGGTGGGAGGAGGCAGAGACGCTTGGGGTGCAGGTGATGGAGACTCGCAAGACGAAGCTTGGGGCGGACCATCCCTCAACGCTAACAAGCATGGCCAACCTGGCGTCAACATACAGGGACCAGGGCCGGTGGGAAGAGGCAGAGACGCTTGAGGTGCAGGTGATGGAGACGAGCAAGACGAAGCTTGGGGCGGACCATCCCGATACGCTATCAGTTATGGCCCATCTGGCGTCAACATACAGGGACCAGGGCCGGTGGGAGGAGGCAGAGACGCTTGAGGTGCAGGTGATGGAGACGAGCAAGACGAAGCTTGGGGCGGACCATCCCGACACGCTGGCGAGTATGGCCAACCTGGCGTTGACATACAGCAACCAGGGCCGGTGGGAGGAGGCAGAGACGCTTGAGGTGCAGGTGATGGAGACGAGCAAGACGAAGCTTGGGGCGGACCATCCCGACACGCTAAAGAGCATGGGTAACTTGGCGTCGACATACAGGAACCAGGGCCGGTGGAAGGAGGCAGAGATACTTGAGGTGCAGGTGACGGAGAATTTCAAGACGAAGCTTGGGGCGGACCATCCCGACACGCTAAAGAGCATGAGTAACTTGGCGTCTACATACAGCAACCAGGGCCGGTTGAATGAGGCCGAGACACTTGAGGTACAAGTGATGGATGCTTTCAAGAAAAGACTCGGTCTTGACCATCCATACACTCTGAGCAGCATGAGTAACCTGGCAGCAACGTTCAAGGACCAGGGCCGATGGGAGGACGCCGAAAACTTATTATTACAAGTAACGGAGACTCGCAAGAAGAAACTCGGGCCAGATCACCCCGACACGCTGACAGGAATTGCCAACCTAGCAACCATACATACTGGTCAAGGTCGGTGGGATGATGCAGAACCATTACAGGCTAGAGTCTTGGACTCAATGAGGAGGGTACTCGGAGAACAACATCCCTGGACCATTGGCGCTCTTGGCAACCTTGCAACAATTTTTCAAAAACAAAGTCGATGGAAAGATGCTGAGGAGCTTTTTTTGCGGGTCATACAGATGAGGAAAGTAGTTTTGGGTGAGGCACATCCTGCCACTTTGAACAGCACTGTCAGCTTGGTGCTTGTCCTAGAATCTGACGGTCGCTACAAGGAGGCCCGTGGCTATCTGGAGAACATTCTTCAGCTCCAAGAGCGGCATCTCGGCTTCCATCATGCCATCACAATCAGTATGCGTTCAATGCTGGAGAGGTTGGTGCTGGCGATGGGTAGGCGTCAGCGTCCTTGGACCGAATATTCCAACAGCACGTCATCGGAAGTCCCTGACTCAGTATGGACAACTGGTAATGGCTCCAGCGTCCCTACGGATCCGTCCATTGTCTCGAGGGGGAAGCGAACAAACAAGGAGTTCACTCCAATGTCTTTCTTCAACTACAAATTGTCATGTGGCCATCGACTAGACGGATCGCTTGATGATGTCGAGTCAGTCGACTCGATAGCGGATGATATCCAGTCCTTGAATGGTCCCCCATCGGATACGGAGACAGCCGCAGTTTCATACGTCGTCAGGAGGTTCACTAGCGACACACAACTTTTCGGCTTATACCATGAAGCAACACAGAGAATCGAAGAGGCCAAGTTCATCAGGAATCACCGGCGATTGCTGAAAAGGTTTTACCTAGACCTCCGCCTTGAAGGACGAACTCGCCAGCTGCAAATTGCTATCGGGATTTTACGATCACGAGCCGCCAGAACTCGCATCTCACAAGGCATTCACAAAACCCTTAAACCCGCTGGTAGAAACGAGCGGGAGAAAGTAAGGGTCATCCTTGAGCAGCAGAAGGATGATACATTACTTCTTGACCGACTTCTTGGTGGCATGAGCCATGAGAATCAACTCTCTATGCCAGATACCATACCCTCAGATACCCACAGGGTAGTTGTGGATGACACCGATGTCTCCAGTCAAATCAGCGAGGGCAGCGAGGACAGCAATCTTGACACGAGTGCCGACAGGAGCGAGTCTCCTAGTTTGGATGCGATCGGCGTGTTCTTGACACAGGGACGACCTTTTGACCTATACAGGGAGAATATCCGGCAATTCCTGCATTCTCGTCCTGAAGTACACAGCGACCATCACGAATCTCAAAGTGAACCTATGCTTCACGCCTCACCGGATCAAACCCCATCACAAGCCGATTTACAACATCAGTCAATGGACTTGGTAGTGCCAATCCCCACGGCATCAGAAGAAACAAACGTAGCGCCATTCCCCATTCAGGGCGCACCTGATCTCGATGATGCGACCGCAACAACGCCGGGTCCCCCCAAAAAAGCCTGGTTCACTCCATTCATTCCGACAGCGAGAACCCTTATGAATGAAGCCAACAACAGGGGTGAGAAAGCAGACTACAGCAGGTCCACACGGCTTGACGAACGCCTAGCTTGTCTGATATCTGAACTCAATCATACCAGGCCACAAAGAATCGACGTAGAATCCCACCTGTCTGTTTCTTGGTCAGATAGGTGGAAACTCAGCTTAGAGGATTTCACTCAAGAAGCTTGGAACTGGTGGCCACTCTCTCCACCACGAAAACCCCTGAAATCTGGCGAGGTCCGGTTGCGGTGGATTTGTGTAAGTTGACCCTCACTTAGCATGTAATTGGTAACACTGACATCGTTCTAAGAGTTGTCACAAAGAACGCTGGTTGAACGTTCCAGAAACCTTTGGGAGGGAGCTTGCCAAGCTAATTAAGAGACAACCTACTTTTGGACGTATCGGCACTCCTCAATTTTTGGAGTCAAAGCTGGCGTCAACTTTGCAAGAAGCTGAGGCCAGCGGCGCAAATACTCTCAGTTATTCACTCACCGAGCATGAGCCTCGCGTCGCCGACTTTGAAGATGCTTCTGGAACGCCTATGCCCCTTTCTGACCTTGCCACTAGATCCGCGGAAGTAAATTCTAGTGAGCTAAGTACCGGAAATGCATCACGGCCTAGTGCAGCTACCGAACAGCCGTGCATGAGACTACCCGACCAGGCGACACCGACAGCCCCAGAAACCGAGCTAGGCGTTCGAGAACAACGACGAGAAGATCCGTCAGGGCCAAGGTATATCGCTTTGATGGTGAACGGCAGTAACTTGAGCCTCCATCAATTTCAGGTAAATTCTCAAAGACCTAACACTCAGGAATTTGCCCAGGAGCTCCGAAACGGATACTATGAGCAAAGGGGATTTCTTAGATATTGGTTTTCAATCCGCCGCTTCTCACACTGCGATTTCGCCAAATTCGAAAAGTTCTTGCCCCAAAAGTTTTCTCTCCGTGGACGCGGCCTACCCGAACAGGACACTCAGCACAACAAGAACTACTATTACGTCCCACGGCCAGCGGAATGCGAGCCACCTATTAGCCCGGAGGAGTTCAAGCACATCTACGACCACTCCCGGAGGCCTTTTATCACTAAAACTAGGTACCTGGGTTTTCCTCTGACAATGCTCATGCAAGCTCCATTCTATAGGCTACGTATTGTCTGGTCGGACCAACTTTTTCCCGCCGATATTGTCAGCCGCCGACCAACACTCCCTCCAGATACGGTGCCAAGGATTCCTCAAAGGCTGTCATATTTCAACGAGCTGAGCGACGGTAGAATGCCACTCTGGGGACTACATGCAGTAGAGGAGGTCTCTGCGTGTATGGTCTTTATTTACGTACTTCTGTGCGTTTTCCCAGCGCTGGGGTTTTGCTTCGCGTACATATTTGGTTTGGAAAGCGAGGCTATCGACCTTCAAAACCCGACGACGCCATTGGTGATATCGTTGACATCCTCAGCACTGTTCATTTCGTGGTTGAAGAAATGACGTTACAGTCTCAGATGCGGTTGATTTTTCTATTGATAGTTCTCTCAACGACAGCGAGGTTTCTGGCGCAAGAGATATATGCAGACGGGCTCAGCAACGAACAAGCGGCTCTTGGGCCCACTGCTGCGTCTCAGCTCCTTGATAATTTTCCCGAAGCGCTTCGGACATTTGTGTAGTTTAGCGCCCTGTGCGTCATCGATATGCCCACTATTCTCTACAATGGCAACTCAACCCACTGTCGCACGGCCACAACATCAGTGCACCTTGTTCAGTCGGTACGTGCGGTCCTACGCATTCCGCTGTCCGCCTTTCGGATCGACTCGAACACCGTAGTGTCGCGCCCGACATAAGACCATTTTGGCTGAGGCGGGATATTGTAAGCGTGGATAGTTCGGGATAAGTGTCTTGCGTCAGAATTGAACAAGTGGATATGCATAGCACTAGCTAGATCACCAAATAGATACTTTCAAGGTTCGAGCTGCGCGTGACTTAATTTGTTGAAACACTTATCTCTCAGCAAGTGGACCCAGCTCTTGTTGTTGGCAGAGATTAAGCATTCTGCCTTGGTGACGCACACTTCGCTCGAGGGTTTGTGCTTGTATGTGCTTTGCGGATCTTTGCAATGAGTGAGTCAGGCACTTACGGCGATGCACCACGCCTATTACCGGCCGTGGTCTCATTCCACTCTGAGGCTGTCTGTGAAGTAGAGTTGTTCACCCATCGCTCCTGTCCAGAAATTTCCAACACCCTTCTAAAGGCACGTGAAGATATACGACGGGTCTATTCCATCAATGGTCCGGCTATCGACACACGAAGTGGGCGCCTGTGCGCCGACTTCGTGCCCACATTCACTAGAGTGCTGTAAGGCTTTCCTCCATTATTGTGGCCTAGTGCTGAAGACCCCATGGTGTGCGCCTCCAAGCCCCGGGTCATTGTATGCACGCCGTCAGCCCTCTCGCTGTGGCATCTAGATTCGGCCTTCGATGTTAGCGCCTTTGTACACCACTCATTGAATCACCTAGATGCGGCCATTCGAAGCGGGCTTATATTTAGGCCAAACTTACACAAGCCACGGCATGGGGTATGCAAACGCCAGTCAAACACATAGTTGTTGCTTGACAGCTGCTGGCGCCACATACGAAAAGGTTAGCGGGACTGACCGGCTGGACGGGCAAAGTTAAAAGGCAATCTGAGTAATACAACCAATAAGAGCGCATTGGCTGCACCTTTTCGTATGCCTCGGCGTGCCTGCGCTGGCGATGTTCCCGGTCGGCAGCCAAGCGCCCGTCCACTTTAAGATCGTGCACTTGCCGCCTAGCACCAGGCAAGTTATCCTCAGACTTCCTCAGCGAAGACTCTCAGTAAACACGGCAGAAAGGATCTGGGATTGTTGCACCCACGCCTTCTTCGTCATGCGGACAACATTGCCTCTACAACCTCAGTCACCGAGCTGAGAGGCCGCAAAATTGGCGGCATCGGCAGTGGAACGCCGACCAGCTTCTCCCTAGAGCACACCGTCTGAACTTCAAACATGGCATGGACTCTAACAGCAGGTAGCACAGCCTACCATTGCACCTATCACGGCTCGGACGAAACAACCTGAGCATGACACCTTCCGGTCATAGCTACCTCTGGAAAGTAGACGTGGAGTTCCTACTGTAGATGCTGCGTGCGCGACGTTAGTGCCTCTGTTTCAGCGCTGGTGGTGTTGTTCACGGCTGTAGCGGAAGTAGTCGCTACGGGCATAATCGCGCTTTGCATGGTATTGCTGAATGGATCCCTCTTGGCCCCTTTCCCTCCCCTTCCCTCATCAATTCCCCCCATACTGTCTGCTATCTTTTCTGGAACGATTTTTTCTCGCCTCAGCGCAGTACATACCAACCTCTTGTTCCGTCTCTCATCGTCCTGTCATTTGTCACTGGGCACTATTCCTCTACGAACTGCTTCGCCCTACATATCACCCTTTACGCAAGCCGCTTTTGGATCGCAGACGTTTGCCTGGCCTCCACGCCACTTTCTGGCAACTACACCGACGAGTACGTGTCGCACAGTAAGCAAAGGCATTATGGGGCTTGATCAAGGAGGATGTCCAGGCGACCGGCATTCAAAGCGACACACTCCATCTGCTAGTACCACAGACACAGACGCGGCAAGTCAAAACACAGAGCCCCAACGGATTGGCTCCTTATACGAAGAAACAGTGCCCCTAAAGGGCGTTGAGACAGACACATCGGGTGTGAACTTCCCTCGAGCAAACTCGGACGACGTGGCGAATCCGTCCATGAGCTCGTCAGCCAGCACAGCGGCCGTTTCCACACCAGTCTTCCAGTCAAGCAGACTTAATTCATCCCCGAGCGAGACCAAATCCATAGGAGCTGGCTCGTCTCATACCCTACAAGCGGAACGAATATCCACAGAGTCGTCAAATTCCGGAACACGACCTGCGGAAATCAAGGAGTCGAACAACCCCAAAAGAAGTACTGGCAGATCGATTGCGGAAATAAATTTCACAATTGGACCGCCCATCACCAAGGCCACTCTATCGGACCTCGACGAGGCGCGCATTGTACGAAACTCGAAACTGCGCCATGACATCAACTTCGACCCCGATTTGCATTTTCGACCCAACATCCTGGGCGATAGGGGTAAGACGAGGCAGGAGCACTCACGGGCGTTTTGGAGGGCTCTGACAGAACAGCTGGGCATGTTTGTCGACAAGAACAGACGGTCCGAGTTTATGGAGCGCTATGCGCACAGCGATGAGTGGTGTCTGCCCCTGCTCTTGCGAACCATCAAGGACATTGTGGAGACGCTCGTGCCGGTGCAAGACCGCAGTCTTATGGAGGAGGCGCTGAATGTAAATTTGCTGATGCAGCAATTCTACAAAGGCATGCTGAATCTGGAAGGAATGGCCGAGTGGTTAGCAGGTGTGCTTAAGACGCATTGTGCCCCCATGCGTGACGGGGAGGTTAACAACATGTTGGCACGTTTCCGCATTGGAAGTCGCGAAGGCAACGTGGAACAACTGGTAATGGGTATGTGCGAGCTTTTGAGTGTGCTCGAGCATATGAAACTGGACTTGGCCAACCACTATCTTCGCTGGATGCGGCCTGCTCTCATCACGGAGACGGTTCATTACGAGCAGCGCAGAGTCAGCGAGGAGATTGCAACATGCAGGCTGGACATTGGACGGTCAAAGTTATGGTATCATCGCGCACAGCTCAAGTACGCCCATGAGTGCACTAAAGGCTTTGGCGACATGTCCATCTTTTTCCGTGCCGTTGCGCGCCTCGTGCGACCTTTTCGCGCGCAGGAAGAAGATGCGATTCCGCCCGAAACCTTCCACTACGACAAGGACAGGCTGCTACGCATTCGCAACGACGCTGTGAACATTGTCATCTGCATGCGTGTCTACGAACACGTCCTACGCATTCTCGGCGAGCGCCAAGGCGAGACGGAGACAAACAACTTATACGTATCCTTGGTCGCCATCCTCCAGTCGACGTCCGCGACTATCGATCAAGCCAAGCGCTGGGCGGAGGCTGTCCCTCACATGGCCGTTGAGATCTTCCGCCATGCTAAAGCCCCATCCTATATGCTCGCCATGGTCGAGTCCGCACTTGGCGAAGTCCTTTCTAACCCCCACGACGAACTCTTCGTAGACGTGGAAGCCGACTATCACCGGCGTCTTTTAAAGGAACTCTGCAACCGCGTTCGGGAGTACAATGGGATGAGCAGCTGGAGCCTATACACAGCCGCCGTAGAGAAAAGAATACCCACCAGCGGCAATATGCCCCGCGACTTTTATGAATGCCTGCGAGACGGTATGGACAGTGGCGTCAGTGATCTGGCCATGAGGCTGGCACACGTCGGCATTCTGCACTGGAGGGTCTGGGTGGACCTGGCGTATCGCAGCGAGTGATGGTTCTTTTCCTCTTTCGATACTCAGATCTTGCTTATTGGGGCCTGTCTAGGAATTTCGGTCACTCGTTTTGGTCGAAACAATATGCGTATATACTCATGAACAATCTTCAACACCACGGTTGCATTCAAAGCAGCAGCGAGGAGGACTAGAGATCCCTGTGATTATCAAAAGGTCACTTCAAGGCCAAAGTCATGTTTTGGAAAGGCAGACCAGGGGAAGGGCTGTTGCAGGTCCGATGTCACCAAAGTAACGGCCGAGCAAGGAGGACGGCGAATTTGCTTAATAAGAAAGAAGGCTCAAACGCACTTGGCCTTTTGACTTCATACACACCAGTAACATGAATCCCAAACCTGAAGCTTCACAGGAAGACTCGAGAGTGAATATGTCGTGGGCATGCTCATGTGCGAACGCGCTCATACAAGCGGCGTTCGGCACGTCTCAGTTGCCATCCAAACCAGGGAACCCCGTACCCCACGCTGGTCAATTCTTTGACCAGCCTACCAACTCAGCCACACGCATGACTGACGGAGCAGTAACCGCAAAATGGCGAGGGATGATGTCTTTCCTATCGATTGCCTCCTCAGCTTGGTCGGTTTGCGCCGAGAACTTAGGTCACGGCTGCCTCCCCAAAAGCGCGCTAATGTGAGCATCTTCCTTCCACATCAACAAGGTGGCGCATTAACGATCACAAGAGAGGTTATAGTACAGAGAAAGAGTCTCTGCATTGGACGGGTTGTCTCATGGGCACCTTGGCTCATCCTGGTCGTTGTGTGCCGCCTGTTTCCTTCGGTGACTTTGTTAGCCGCTGTTGGCGCTGGCTATGGTTTTTGCCGCGTGCAGAGATACTCAGCTACATATCGTGGTGCGACGTAGATGCTGTGGGTGACTACGCAGGTTCTGAACAGCTGCTGTCAATACCATAGACTGTGGTGTAGCCTTCGGTTGGGGTGAGTAGGACGCATACACGTCGGCAATGATTAAGAATAGGGTAGTCATTTCTGGGTCGATGCCCGGTCCCCAGCAGGTACAACACCCCATCATTCTCGCTGCGAATTTAACAGGGGATCTCGCAGGATATCAAGATGAGGCTTGGATCCGCCATCGCTGCCCCTGCTCTTGCAGTTGCCAGTTGCATGAGGTCTCTCCCTCGGGCCAGGCTACACATGACCGGCGACCTTGCCGTGTGGCAGCCACGGTCCGAGAGTGTGATGGCTCAGCCAGCCCATGGCTTGGCGGCCGACTTTGCCAAGCTCACTGCGACTTCGGCCAGGACAGCCGTGGGACTGTCCCCTGTGCAGCTGCAGCCACCCTGGATTATGAGAGACGGCTAGAATCGAGAGGGTGTGATGGCCCCGCTATTGTTAAGGGTACCTGCGTGAGTAGTCCTTGCCGTGTGGCAGCCACGGTAAAGGTGTGGAACAGGGGTGCGCGTTCCTCATCCACAAGTGGCTGCTCGATGTATGTGGACGAACGGTGTTGATCAGCGTCGTCTGTGTTCGCTCGAGGAGGTGCGGGCCCATTGGTATGGATCCACACCATGGGGCTGCACGGATTAGTGAAGATTGTGCTAAGCAAACAGGTGATCGACGACGGCAAGAAACGGCCGTCGATAGCGTCGTTGACGGACTTGGCTCGCCAACACCCCTGTTGCGTGGGCACCGGGCCATGGAGAACGCTTGCCGTGGAGGCACAAGCCACCATTGACGCCTTCCGCAATTAATTAGTTCCGGGGTTGGTACTGTATAGTTGTGAGCAAATACAGATTCCTATTCATGCACTCTGTCTGTTTGTGGAGCCGGGGTCCGGATCTGTAGGTACATGAATCTACTTGATGAGTCATAACAAGCTGCGCTAGCGTTGCCATAACAGCCGGTTTTGGATGAGTGCTGTAGGTATTGTTAGGTCGTTATAAGTGGGTCGTAGACCGCCAATGCGGGTGCCATGTAGCACAGTGTCATTATCACAGTCAAACACTTTCAGCGACCGGCGAGGAACAGCGTTGTGTCAGGCAGTTAGTTCGCCGTCCAAATATAGAGTATCAGTAAGATTTTTGCAAAGCACACACTGTATGGAGTCATTCTGAACATTCATATTATTCTATTCGATAGGAAGCTGTGAATGCTCAAGACTGTATAGCCCATGCGAATAATGTCATGAAAAGAAGTGCACCATAGTAGGGCACTTATGTCTTAGTAGAAGTGGGCATCCTCTGAAGCAAGTACGAGCCAGCATAGCCAGGCTTTGACCTGAGATGATGTCTGACCATCCCATGAGATTCATCGGG
>NW_026251082.1:0-11377 GCF_022114955.1 Emericellopsis cladophorae
CCCTGCAGCGGCCTTGACGATATCTTCTGTAATCGTGACTTCTTCTGCCCTGCGGTCGAGGAGGAGCTCTATCACCTTGGCGCCGTTGCCAGAGTTACTTGCGGCGGCATAGATGATATTCTTTGTGATCGTGAATTCTTCTCCCCTACGGTCGAGGAGGACCTCTATCACCTGGGCCCCGTCAAACGAGTTTCTTGCGGCGGCCTCGACGATACCTTTCGTGATCGTGATTCGATCTTCCCTGCGGTCAAGGAGAACCTCTATCACCTTGGCCCCGTTGACCGCGTTTCTTGCGGTGGCATAGATGATATCCTCTGTAATCGTGATTTGATGTCCCCTGCGGTCGAGAAGGACCTTTATCACCTGGGCCCCGTTGCCCGAGTTCCCTACAGCGGCCTGGACGATATTCTCTGTGATCGTGACTTCTTCTGCCCTGCGGTCTAGAAGGAGCTCTATCACCTCGGCCCCCTTCCCCAAGTTCCACGCCGCAGCCCTAACGATATCCTCTGTGATCGTGACTTCTTCTCCCCTACGGTCGAGAAGAAGCTCTATCACCTTGGCGCCGTTGCCCGAGTTTTCTGCCGCGGCCTCGACGATATCCTCTGTGATCAGGACTTCTTCTCCCCTGCGGTCGAGGAGGACCTCTATCACCTGGGCCCCGTCAAACGAGTTTCTTGCGGCGGCCTTAACGATATCCTCTGTAATCGTGATTTGATCTCTCCTGCGGTCGAGAAGGACCTTTATTACTTGGGCCCCGTTGCCCGAGTTCTCTGCAGCGGCCTTGACGATATCTTCTGTAATCGTGACTTCTTCTGCCCTGCGGTCGAGGAGGAGCTCTATTACCTTGGCCCCGTTGGCCGAGTTTCTTGCGGCGGCCTTAACGATATCCTCTGTAATCGTGACTTCTTTTGCTCTACGGCCGAGGAGGACCTCTATCACCTCGGCCGAGTTTCCTGCCGCGGCCTCGACGATATCCTCCGTGATCGTGAATTCTTCTCCCCTGCGGTCCAGAAGGAGCTCTATCACCTCGGCCCCCTTCCCCAAGTTCCACGCCGCAGCCTTAACGATATCCTCTGTGATCGTGACTTCTTCTCCCCTACGGTCAAAAATGACCTTCATGACCTCGGCCCCGTCGCCTGAGTTGCTCACGGCGGCCTTGACGATACCTTTCGTGATCGTGATTCGATCTTCCCTGCGGTCAAGGAGGACCTCTATCACCTTAGCCCCGTTGCCCCAGTTCCCTGCAGCGGCCTCGACGATATCTTCTGTAATCGTGATTTGATCTCCCCTGCGGTCGAGGAGGACCTCTATCACCTCGGCCGAGTTTCTTGCCGCGGCCTCGACGATATCCTTTGTGATCGTGACTTCTTCTGCCTTGCGGTCTAGGAGGACCTTTATCACCTTGGCCCCATTGCCCGGGTTTTTCACGGCGGCCTTGACGATACCTTTCGTGATCGTGAATTCTTCTCCCCTACGGTCGAGGAGGAGCTCTATCACCTGTTCCCCATTCTCCCAGTTCCCTGCAGCGGCCTCGACGATATCCTCTGTGATCGTGACTTCTTCTGCTCTGCGGTCGAGGAGGAGCTCCATCACCTTGGCCCCGTTGACCGAGTTTCTTGCGGCGGACTTAACGATATCCTCTGTAATCGTGATTTGGTCTTCTCTGCGGTCTAGAAGGGTCTCTATCACATCAGGTCCAAAGTTCCTAGTGACAGCAGTAATTTCGTTCGCGGTAATCGTGCTTAAGCCTTCTCGGAGGAGAAGAATCTTCATCGCCTTGGCCCCGTTACCCGAGTTCTCTATAGCGGCGTTGACTATTTCCTTTGTGATCGTGACTTGATCTTCCCTGTGGGCAAGAAGGAGCTTCATCACCTCCCCCGCGCTCGTCTCGTTCTTCGCGGCGGCTAAGAGAACGTTTTCCGAGATTGTGACTTGGTCTCCTCTGTGAGCGAGAAGGACCTCGGCTACATCGGGTCCAAAGTTCCTAGCGAGGGCAGTAATGCCGCTTGCGGTGATCGCACCTATGCCTTCTCGGGTGAGAAGAATCTTTATCACCTTAGTCCCGTTGCCCGAGTTCCCTGCCGCGGCCTCGACGACATTATTTGTGATCGTGATTTGATCCCCTCTGCGGTCTTGAAGGACCTCCATCACCTCGGCCCCATTGTGCCAATTCCCTGCGGCGACCTTAACGATACCTTCAGTGATCTTGATTTGATCAGCCCTGCGGTCGAGAAGGACCTCCATGACTTGGGCCCCGTGGGCCGAGTTCCGTGCGGCGGCCTTGACAATATCCTCTGTGATTGTGACTTGGTCTCCCCTATGAGCGAGAAGGACCTCCGTCACATCGGGTCCAAAGTTATTAGCGACGGCAGCAATTCCGTTTTCGGTGATTGTGCCCAAGCCTCCTTGGGTGAGAATAATCTTCATCACCTTGGCCCCGTTGCCCGAATTCCCTGCGGCGGCCTTCACTACATCCTCTGTGATCGTGACTTCCTCCGCCCTGCGGTCGAGAAGGAGTTTCATCACCTCGGCCCCGTTGCGCCAGTTCCTTGAGGCGACCTTGACGATGTTCTCTGTGATTGTGACTCGATCTCCCCTGTGGGCAAGAAGGAGCTCCATCACCTCCGCCGCGCTCGTCTCGTTCTTCGCGGCGGCTAAGATAACGCTTTCCGAGATCGCGACTTGGTCTCCTCTATGGGTGAGGAGAACTTTCATCAGCTTGGGCCCGAAGATCCTAGTGACGGCGGCAACGCCACCGGTAGTGATCTTGACCTTGCCTCCTTGCCAGGTCAGAAGGACCTTCATCACATCCTCCCCGCTCTCCCAGTTCCCAGCCGCGATATTAACGATACCCTCTGTGATTATGATTTGATCTCCTTTCCCAGCGAGGAGGGCCTCTATCACGTCGGGCCCAAAGTTTTGAAAGACAGCTGCAATGCCAGCTGCAGTAATGGTGATCTGGCCTTTTTTCCAGTTAAGTAGGACTTTCAGTATCTCCTCCCCGCTCTCCCAATTTTCTGCTGCGGCCTCCACGATGTCTTCAGTAATCGTGACTTGATTTCCTTTCTGGCCGAGAAGGATTCGCATCACCTCGGCTCCGCTCCCCTCGTTCTCCGCGGCTGCCTTGATGACGTCCTCTGTAATCGTGACCCGGTCTCCTTTGTGAGAAAAAAGGGCTTCTATCACTTTAGGTCCACATTCTTGATTGTGGGCTGCCGCCTGGATCACTTCTGTTTCCACTTGCAACGCAGGATCCGCTCGGTCGAGCATGCGCTTGAAAACATTGATATAGCTAGAAGCCGCGCACTGCATGAGCGGCGTGCACCCGTCTGAGTCTCGGTAGGCTGAATCAACGTATGGGAAATATAATGTCGCTTGTGCAGAGGCTGCAGCGAGACCAGGCTTCCGTGAGAGCGCATAATCAACAAGTAGCGGGATACCCCATCGGGCAGCAACATGAAAGATTGACAGGCCAGGAGGCACTCCGTACTCCGACGTGAGATAATTTTCCCACCAGCTGTCGCGTATCTTTGATTCGATGGTGAAAAACTCGGCCTGGTTATCTTCGATCTGGAATTCTTCTTGAGCTATATGCGCGTGTTCCGGCCAAAACTCCGTAGCGTACTGAACAAAGTCGTCGTTTTCCTTTTGGTGGCATCCTTCCAGCGTAAAATTTGCAATGAGGCACTGAACGCAGCGACTTGCCAGTATGTTGTGGACTTGTAGCTCGCGGACATACCACATGCTGCCGGCCATGTCGCCTACCAGGAAGTCCTTGACTGACTGATGCAGCAGCAAGACTTTGTCGTCCTGAACCACGATCATCAGTCGACAGGAAGCGACAACCTCGCTTGTGAACTGGATGCGCTCTTCTTCAGCTTCGTCCTGGTAGAGATTGCATGCGGAGGCGAGCTCCCGAGTGCTGAGAGGACGCCGTGCTACCATGACGAAGCTGAGCAGTCTTTTCACCATGTCGGGATCCTCGCCTTGAAGTGCTGTATCGAGGAGCTGTTTATAGAGCGATTGAAGTCCTGCGGGTATCGTCACGAGGCGTATGACGGAGTTTCTTGAAGGAACGTCCTCTAGCTCCCGACAGGCCAAGCCGACCCAGAGAAAGATACCGCCGGCCTTGTCCCGAAGTACCCGCGCAATTATAGTAGCAACGGTTTTCGTGTACTTTTTTCTTTCGCCGAGCTCAGCCACCTTCTCGTCGATAAACTTGTCAACATCTTGTCTCGACTCCTTGAACGATGCCAGATCTCTGCTAGGGAACGTTTGCAGATGCTCGGTAATTTCAGAGTACGGTCTGCTGGTGAAAAGAAAGCTAACGTTCAGCCCGCCGGCGGCTCGATCTTGGCCGAACGTCTGCTTGATTTGCTTTAGAAGTGTCATTTGGTCGTCCTGCGTGCACTCGTCTAGGGCGTCGACGACGCAGTACTTGCGGCCGGTTGGGACATCCGCGCATGCTTTCAAGAACATGCCCCACAAAGCATCAAATGACTCAAACGCGCGGGCCTTGCGCTCCTCGTACTTGGGGAGGACATACTCGATGAGACGCGGGTGCTGTTGCACTAGCTGCAGGAGGAGCCCACGGACAACGGCCGTGGCCGTCTTGCGCGTGTCGTAGCCTGAGTCACAGAAGAAGTACGCGAGCGTCTTATTCGGCGTCTGGGAGAAGGCCTCCGATAGCGCCTCGGCAAGGAACATTGACATGGTCGACTTGCCCGTCCCTGGGTTTCCGTGGAGCCAGAGGACGTCTGTGGCGGGAGACGTCGACTCTGGCGCATCGCCAAGCCAGGCTGTCAGCTCGTCGGTCCCGAGGATCCAGTCGCAGGTACCTTTGGCGCGGTGACCTTTCTTCCGCTTCATTTTCTGCATGTCCTCGTATGGATCAGTGAGGAAGAGGTGCCGGAGGCACTCTTTCGCTTCGCGTTTCTCTGTTAAGAGGTCTGCACCTGCTTAGCAAAATATAGGAATAATAAAGGAAGTCCTACAGTCTCTGTCGGTGATAATGGGTCTTGCTGCAAAGTTGTCAGCTCATCCTCTCCTGGGCAGCCTGAACCTTATCACGCACGTTGTGTCCGGCGCTCGACGACGGCTGGGGCGTCTGCACAGAGCCTGCGCAGCTCCGCGGAGACACTCCGGAAGGAGCGGTCATCCGGGCCGGAGTACTTATTCAACTCAGAATGATTTGCTTCCAGCGAACGCCTTTCGAGGCCGGGGATACACGCCGACGCCTCGTCGACCACCTGATGCGGGTCAGCGATCCGCAGGCGGGCAGCACGGTATAGACCAAACGAACCCTTTCCTTGCTAGGCCATCCAACGCCCAACATCTTCTTCGCATAGTCAGTTTTGTGTAGCTCGAAAAAGCAGCACGTGGTTAGAGAGAGAGTGTTCCTCAGGCGACAAAAATAGTGCAACGTGTCCATCAGGTTCTCGTCGTCGTAGGCCAGATCGCGGACGATGCCGTCGTGCGAGCCGACAAAGCGTGAAAACCATGCCGCGATCTCGGCCAGAGTCTGGAAGTGGGATCCGCGCAATGGCGAGCCGAGGAAAATGACGCCTGCCGTCGACGTCGCGACATGCCTCAAGGCGTCGTCCGAGTTGGCGTAGAGGAGGGCCTGTAATTTCAGCCTCGCCCATCCGATTGAAGATCTCGGTCACTCACATGCTGGATGACGTTGCCCCCGAGGCTGTGGCCGACAAAGACGATTGGCCGGCTCGCCGTCGCACCCTCCCGGAAGTCGCGGACGCTGCGGGCGAGCTCCTCGCCGCAAAGTGACAGGCGCGTCTTGGGCGCGTCCTTGTGCCACCTCGAGTTGTAGTTGTAGAGCAGAATGCGCGAGTGGGGTACGACGGCCGGGAGCATGTCGGGGTCCTGGAGCCATCTGACGTGGAGGTCGGGGTTTCCTGGGTCGGCCGGGTTCTTCCACGTCCACGCCCAGTAGACGTCCGAGCCGAGGCCGTGGACAGCGACGATGCTAGGGACGTCAGCACATGATCCAGCGCGGGCTGGCGGGAACGTACTCGACGTTGGCTTCGGCGCTCTCATACACCGCCTCTAGGGCCGGGCCGCTGTGCGAGGTATGCAGTAAAAGGGTTAGCGGGAGGGCATCCAAGCAGAGGCGGGGCGTACCATGGTTTCGATGATTGCTCGGTGTTTGAGGTTCGGATCGATGTAGATAACTAATGGCTAGAAACAATCGCGTGGGGGATGCAGAGCCAGCGATTGATTTTGCGACAGTGCGCGGGCACGTCTGTTCTATTGAGCCCAGGGAAACTGCAGCTAAGCTGCGACGGGAGTGTACCAGATATGCCACGGCGGTTACGACGCGGTTGGTCACGAGATGCGTGCATGGAGACCAGGCTTTGCGATATGATTGTCGAGGCTCATTCATTCGTCGGGGCGCAGCCGGCGAGGCGTTCTGCTGCAATAGGCGTGGCTTGTACGGCTTGGCCCTGCCTGCACGCACGCGCTGCCACAGGAGTCGGCGCTCAATCAGAAGCAATGGGTATAAAAGCACGCAATGTTTCTAGATAGTGGCCTGCCTCGCTAGTCACAGAGCAACGCGAACTTGGCAGGCTTCCGTGAGAATGTCGGCATCGAACCAGGTGCGCACCGTGTCCCCTACGTCTAGAGACCCACCGCTAATGACCCGCCTCGAACAGTTGCCCCCTCTTATTAGCCACCGCATATTGGAGGACGACGCAGCAGCGGGCGTTGATCCCCGACCCGCCGCGACCGACCTCACAGACCTGCTCCCGGCATCGCGACGGACGCCGGAGGACGACCTGACGACCCCTGCCCCGCATTCGGTGCTCGCCTGCGTCGACGCGGAGCTCGATCTACGGCGGCTTGCCGATATCCACCACTGGCTGTGGATCGCGGGACGGCCCATGCCGCCGCGCCCGCTCCACCAGCAGCGTCTCCTCAACCGCGAGATCGTGATCACCGAGAGGCTAGACCAGCACCTGGTGTGGGGGGACGGCCGCATACTCGTTAAGCCGCTGCCGCGCTTCCTCCTGGAGCCGCGCTTCTGGGTCGAGCATCTGGGCTGCGGGCCGCATCCTGGTCCCTTTGCAGATGACCGGTCGTGCGCTTGCCGGGCCCGTCGGGAGCGCGCGCTCGGCTTTATCTTCTCATACGCGGCTCTCGTGGCCTACGAGAGTGACTTCCATATCGCCGGGGAGAATCACCTGCTACCGCAAGAGGTGCAGTGGCAGGCGTGGAGGGCGGTCGTAAAGGAGGTCCTGAGCAAGGAGCATATCTACTCTTCGATCGACCCGCGCTTCCACTACGGAGAGCTCCGCCTCAGCCGGCTCAACAAGATACACTTGCTCTGGAAGGCCCCCCTCCGCGGCTACGCGTCTCGCTGGAACCAGTACGGCTCCTTCTTCAGCGACAACTTTAGCTGGCTGGCCAGCTCGATAGTCTATATTGCTATTGTCCTAACAGCAATGCAGGTCGGCCTGGCAACAAGACTTCAGGAGAATGAGGCCTTCCAGTCGGCCTCGTATGGCTTCACTATCTTCTCTATCCTGGGTCCTCTCGTCGCCGCGGGCCTTATCTTAGTGGTGTTCTTCTATTTATTTGTCGGCAACTGGGTCGCTACGAGGCGCTACCGGGAGAAGAGAATGCGGATCATTGAGGGTCAAGGGTAGTCTTATGATAACGTAGCGTACCTGCCGGACCATACTCAGGACACTTCATTCACTGAAACACTATATATCTGAAAGCCAGTCCACGGGGTCGCCTCTCCAGGAAGAGAACCGTATGTGCTTAAATCGGCCACCCGATACGAGCCGCCCTCGGCACACATATTCTGGCGACCTTCCTATAAGCATGCACTCCATACCGTCTCGCTCCATAATGAATGAATCAAAGCGGAGATAAGAGTACAAATGAGTACTGCCGCTGTTATGCAAAACCCCGCGCGCTAGCATGTCGTTTGGAATCTGTCCTACCGGACATTAACTATCTAACAAGCACATAGACGCAGGCAGTCCCCGCCGGTCCTGAACTCCTTAGACCACACCGGTGCGAGGCTTCATTTTCTTGCAGCTCTACCTCCTGTGTCAGCGTTTGCGCCACCGCCAGGATCAGGACTGTTGCTCCGTGGCCATGCGATTCTCTGAAGCTAAGCGCACCCACAGCCTGGCGCGCTGCCACAAAAATCTGAAAGCTCCCGTCAAGGACATGACCGATCGTCAGCATCCCTTGCCCATAGCTGCAAAAAAAGAAAATGTGGCGAATCGGGTATTGTGCATTGAGGCAATCCATGACTGGCCAGCAGATGCCCGCAAACAGGGTCCCATACAGAGGCGAACACCACAGGTCGATGCCGCTCGACCGTAGTAGCGGCCAGTCCAGTGGAGTTGCCCAACGCCGAAGCATTAGATGCCTCGTCTGTCAAGTCTAGGTACCCAGTGGAGGTCATCAGCCCGGGCCTCGTTATACCAACCGGCCCAAGACTGGGCCGGGCACCGATGTCAAAACTCACAATTTGGAATGATTCAGAGTCCAAAGGTTTTCAATCTCACGTACTGTCAGATCTGCAGGGTAATATTCAGCGATAACAATGCCCAGGTTCGGCAAACGAAAATAATTCGCAAGCTCCTAAAAAAAACTCAAATGTCTCTTCAGCCCCTCTTTTAAGATATCGGAAAAGTAAAGCTCCTCGAAATTTTGCACGAGTTATTGGAAGTTCGCATGTTCGTGTCGAATTCGCGAGCTAAAATCGATTGTCTTGACCTCTGCCGGATCTCCCCGTACCGCGATACGCAACAAGAAGCGTCAAAGCCGATGCTGCTAGGTCCGCTGTAGCGTATCTTAACGAGTGGACGCTACCCGAAGGAGGTGATGAGCTTTTCGAAGACAAAATCGCACGGCCCGAGCCCGTCACAAGCTTGATCGAGAGCTTATCGGCCACTGCGGGTTTGTCGTGCGACAAAAACAACCGCGAGACCACTGGGAAAGTACAGTCCCCCGATGGCTCTCACAGTGACAGGCGAACCTCGCTTAATCCCGTCCCTGTCTCTATCCTATCTTCTTTATATAGCGCAGAATCTCTTTCTCACGACTGCATGGTGTGTTTTAGAAGAGTGCTGCTTTGACTTCGTAAGCCGGTAGTTTCGTGATATTCTCTAAAAATGCGGCTAGGATTTCCCGCCGCGGTTGAGTTGACGAAATGGGCTACAATCTTCGACAAGAGACGCTCTGAGCTCTCCTCTGACCTCCAGACTCCACCGGGCCTTCCTTAAGACATGTATTCAACCAAGTGCGCAAGGTCAGGAATACTGCAGTTAAAAGGCTTCCAACCACCGCGCGAGGCATCAGTCAGCTAGTTGCGTCAGCTTTGAGTCTGAACGAGGCACTCCGGGATCATACCCGTGCTGCACAGCTCGAAGAGCTGAAATCAGAGGTCGACGGAAAGATCAAAGCCGTGGAGCTCAACGATAACGTTCTCGAAGATCGCCTGATCTCCAGGCTAGAAGACATCAGCCAACAACACAAAGAACTTAACAGACAGAAACGGGAATTTGTGAACTAATGCAAAAAGAAGATTGTGACAATAGGGCCTGATAGGCGGTCTTCTTGAAGCTTATGTGGGGCAGATATTCATGCGAAGAGCCAAGGGGTCGGAGGGGCCGGTGTCTACATAACGGGGATGAGGATGTACAAGATGAATTTGATAGGCATGAAAATGAAACAGACGCGGTACGAGATAGCGACGTGGATGAAGACTAAGCTCCTCCTCAATATGCGGCTATTTTGGGGGCTTATCGCAGGTGATTGATTATTCGGGCATAATCCCTCGTCGAGAATATCCAATATCAGCTTCTTATTCACGACGCATTGCACCGGGGGAACGCAGAGTGAAGCCTGGATCAACACACATACTTCGTTAAACTCGGGACTGTCATCGTCTCAAACCCGACTGCAAGGCTCCGCCATCGCGTCAGGTCCCGCAACGGTACGGCGCGTCCAGAGTACGCGTCTCGACGTATTGGCGTCGGTGGATCGGGACAAGTCCGCGTAGTAGCGACTGGAAAGACCACGCGCAACGACGCCTGATAGTTGCCTATACGTCTCCCTAACGTCTTGGGCGGCGTGCTAAACGTAGAGCGAGCAATGGATTTGCACATGGCACTCTTCTTCCGTGCCAAGGTACAGATGGCAATACGGAGTATCTATTCAGGACTTGCACGGTAGTGCCTCTTCTGCCACTGGCACCCATGTACGTTCAACAAGCTTCCACTTATCCAGGCGGTAAGGATGCATTGCGCGAGCTGCCGTATATGACTCATGAAAGATGCAGAGTTGTTCGCCTACCGGCTTGTCTCCGTTGCCGAATGGGACGCACGTGTGTCGACCTCTACTTGATGTGGGATGGTGAGGTCACGAGCCTACTTAAAATTGTCGAGCTCGGCAGGAGGTGCTCTGGTGGCTGGCGGGTTGGGCTGGGGGGGCGAGTACCGCTTGCTTGCGGGCAATCTCCGAGGGGACAAGCCCGGGTGTCCTCGCATGGCGTGAAATATGCACTACGGAAATGCAATGCTGGTGCTCTTGTCGACCGGGCACGTTGGCCAGGGCAGAGCCTGTCCATATTCTAACGCCTATATCAATGCTGTCCGCTTTTCTCTGAGTATTAACGTCTGCCCCATGTTAACATGAAGTCGCGCCATCACGTCGTGTCTAATCTTAGACGCCTAGATTAGTGCTATCTATTTATCATTATCCCGAGTATCAATGTCTGCCCCATTGTCAATAAGAAGTCGCACCATCGCCTCCTGTCTCCAATATAACGCCCACTTTAGTGCCGTCCTTCCATCACTATCCCGAGCATGAACGTCTGCCCCCTTGTCGAGAAGAAGCCGCGCCACCGCCTCATGCCCAACTTTAGACGCCCCGATCAGTGCCGACTGTCCATAGTAATCCTGAGCATTGACACCCGCCCCCTTCTCGATAAGAAGCCGCGCCACCTCCTCATGCCCGTTCTCAGACGCCCTGATCAGTGCCGTCCTTCCATCACTGTCCCGAGCATGAACGTCTCCCCCGTTGTCGATAAAATGCTGCGCTACCGCCTCATGCCCGTTCTCAGACGCCCAGATTAGTGCCGTCCTTCCATCACTATGCCGAGCATTAGCGTCTGCCCCCTTGTCGATAAGAAGCTGCGCTAACGCCTCATGCCCGACCATAGACGCCCAGATCAGTGCTGTCCTTCCATCACTATCCCGAGCATGAACGTCTGCCCCCTTGTCGATAAGAAGCCGCGCCACCGCGTCCAGTCCGTTCCGAGACGCCCAGATTAGTGCCGTCCTTCCATCACTATCCCGAGCATGAACGTCTGCCCCCTTGTCGATAAGAAGCCGCG
>NW_026251083.1:0-11229 GCF_022114955.1 Emericellopsis cladophorae
ATCCTCTTGAGCACAGGAGCCGCCATGCTTATAACGAAACAAATGCAGCTGTACCTTGTGTATTTAAACCGGCGGTAAGGGTGTGGGGTCTTCTTGGTACCACTCACTCCTTGCATCCTTAAAGGTGCCTACATTCACATCAATCTTCACAACGGCCAGGAGCCTCTCATCCGCCGCAACCTCCTCCTCCAGCTTGATCACGGTTGTCCGGGACTGGTTCTTGAGAGGAGTCGTCGTGTTGTACTTCATCCGGCTCCCCAGCTCGCCAGCCAGCTTCAGGTCCATTGAGGTTGTGACACGGTACAACGCGCCGTCGAAGTCCGGCGCGATGACGCAGGCCCATGGTCCCGACGCCTTCTTGTACCCGCAGAGGACGATGAACTCGCCATCCGTCATCCTATTCGGCGAGTTCCCCTTTTGGAGCTCGTTGCGGTGCCACGACACGCGGTAGAACCCGGTGAAGGAAGCCTGCCCGGGGGTAAGCATGAAGTGCCCTTCATGGGGGTTCCACTGATTCCGGGGCTCAACGGCTAGGGTCTTGCATCGGTATATCTTTGGGGTGTACGCGAAAGTGAACTTGATGATGCGGCGTTGGCTCACTCGGAGCGCGTTCAGCTCCCTGGCACGGAGGTGCTTACTGATGTAGATCTGGGCTGGGCTCGAGTACGCGCAATCTGGCTCCAGAACCAGCCTCTCCGGGTGAACGCGGGCGAACATCTCGGGACCGTGACTCTGTAGGTATATACCGCAACTCCGCTGCGGATGGTCTGGGTGGTGGCAGTGCAGGCACAGGAAGAACATGTCGTGGCCGAATGCTCTCAGCTCCGGGCCGCCAGAGAGCTTGAGGCCCTTGTTGGTCATAGTATACTCCTGCGCTCGGTGGTCATCAGGAACGGTCAACCGTGAGGCATACCGAAAGTCGGAAGGTTTCGCCGCAAATACACCGTGGTACGTTTTTTCTTGGTGGCTACTTTGCTGATGTTGCGCTTCCTGGAAGTCGCAGGTTGGGTCCTGCGCCGACGTCTGCCAGGCGAAGATGGTCATGTCACTGCTCTCCTTGACAATTTCCTCCTGGAGCCGAAGGAAGGCGCGAGGACCACCCTCGCCGTACAGCATTGGCATGTTGATGCCGAATATGCCGAGCAGGCAGTAGGCCATGTCCTCCTCCCGCTTCGTGGTCCGGGACGCCGCCCACGACATCCTCTGCGCTATGGTGCAGGCGTCCAGCCGGGCTCTGACGCTATCCTGGCTGCTGACTCTCAGAATCTCCTCGTCGATGCCCGTTGCTTTAGACAAGCAGGAACCGAGACTCCCTTTGGAGCCGATGTGTTGCCAATCCTTGTCGTAAAATTCCATTCTCGACGGCGCGATGAGCTCCTGGAGGGTCCATCCTCGGGTGAACCATCGCGACCCAGAGATGCCTCCCTCTTGTGTGTCTTCGTCTCCTGAATGTGTGTAGTCTGCCAAGAATACATAGCACACTTCTGCATGGAGGTACCACTTAAACATAGAGTTGATGGACTCTGAGAGCTCAGCCGAGCTAGATTTGTCGATGCAGCAAGTGTCAACCCAGGCATACCCCCACCCATCTTTAAGCGCCTGCCTGCACGTGCGCTCAATCTTTTCCCAGCCCGGCCCTGCCCTGTTACCAGGCTGTCGAAGGTTATCAAAGGTGACTTCCCCGCCACCCCATGTGTGAGATAGAATGGCGAAGGGAGGGGCTTCCGAAAGCTCGAAAGTCTCGAGGTCATATGAGTGGCAGTTTATGAAGCGCATTATTCCGCGTGGATTGTATTGCTAGCGGGAACTGGGAAGAATTATATGGGTCGTACTCCGCATCCCTCCTAAACATGCGTATATCGAGATTTACATATAAGAGAATAGACGTCGGGCAAACGGTTAAGCGAACGCGTCAGCAGTAGCAGCAGCAGCCAACTAAATAATCCTCTATGTATCAAAGTGGGGCCTACGACACACTAACGACTAATTTAAAGAAGATCGCGATATAACTAGCCCCTTTTAATATAACGCACAATACAGAAGCGCCAGGGCCATGGAGGTGCGCGGGCATGCCAATGGGAAGTTGGAAGTCATGACCGTCACGGAGCAATCTCTTTGATACAAGCTTATGGCGGAAATGGAATCCATGTATCCACACGGGTGGTCTCTGTAGCATTGAGCGTTTTTGCCACTTGGCTATGTGACCACGTCGTAGATTCGCACCGATCATCCGCCTGGGCCGAGCTCATAAGCTTCTAGACTCACTGGGGCGACCTAATACCGAGATTCGTGCACTCTTGGGAAAGCTGGAGGGCATCCGCGGTCGAAGGACTCTACAGGCCAAGATCGTCGACTATATTGGCGTGCTTAAGGGCCTGGCAGCGGAATACCCAGGTGTCCAACGCGACCAGCTATTCAGTGCGACGTATCGTCACATTAGCGACGGAATCGCTTGCGAGCAGGTCCCGCGACGTCGCCTTGACCATGAAGATCCGCAAGTTGCGGTCCACTTCGGCCTTATCGCCTCAGGAGATACAGTGATGAAGTCCAGCGGGCGGCGTGATGATATTGCACGACGCGAGGGCATTGTGGCCTTCGAGATGGAGGGCGCTGGAGTGTTGGATAGCTTCCCGTGCGTGGTGATCAAGGGTGCGTGCGATTACGCAGACAGCCACAAGACGAAGGCTTGGCAGCGGTACGCTGCCGCAACTGCAGCGGCGTGCACGACAGCATTCCTAGCCCACTGGGTGCCTTCGATATCTTCACCGTCAGGTACTTGATATCTGATTCTGAAAAGCTGATGTTGGCCTGGATGGATTAGTTGCTAACTAGATTTAGAGCAGCTCACCGAACGCTTGTGTATGCAAGCCCCCTGAACCCCAGAATTTTATACTCAACCAACCACTGATCACGCATAGGCGCGCGGCTGCAGCCATTAGCCTCCAGGAACCAACACCACCAGGCAACAGGAATACAAAAGGAGCCGATGGCTTGAAATCCACTACTTCGAGATTCTCACACATGCTGCCATATTTGCATGATGCTGGATCACGGTAGGCTAATCCCACGCTTTCTGAAGGGAACAATCCAAATATTAATGCAGACACGACAGTCATAGCTGGCTTTGGGCTGTTTCCCCGCTTGCCGGCGGAGCTGCGATGTCAAATCTGGGAGATGACCTGGCCAGAAGCTTATGTCCTTGAAGCTGCCTACGTCGAAGCTCCAGACGACTATGATCCCGAAATCACAGAGCTTGTAGCTCTGCGCAAAACTTCCAGACTTTCTGCATGGTTGCAACACAACTTTGGCAGCCGCATCCTTGAAGACTCGCCTCTCGAGAAATGCCAAGGTCCAGTCGCACTGCAGGTCTGTCAAGAATCCCGCACGGTTACTCTGCAAAAGTTCGCTCTTCTACAACACGCGCATCTGCCGGACCGCGTATTCTACTTTCGCCCAGGTTGGGATATACTTTGGCTCAGTACGGATGTCACAGACAATTCAGACTATCAGAAGGGCCTGAGACAGCATTATGGACAGGATCTCGACAGAATTAAGAGAGTATTGGTGGAAGAGCAAGAATGGGATTTTCCGGGGCCATATCCGGAGTGTCTCGCTATATTTCAAGGTCTTCGGTGTATTGAACTTCTCCGTAACCAAGAGACCTCAAAGGAAGAGGAGAAGACCGAGGACAAGGAGATGCAAGAGGGTGATCAGCCCATTGATCAAGAATTGAATAGCGGTTTGATGGATGTGGAGAGGCGCTGGAATATTCAGTATCTAAATTAATCTATCTGATTGGACAAAGTTGGACTCAGGTCTGGGACCACAATCTAGACGCACTGTCGCTACCATGGAAGATCCTGGGATCCAACTCAAAGATGATCCTCGGGTTGCTGCTCTTTATTATTGTGACTTAGCGACGCTTCACGGCTAGCCTGTAATAATAGGATACTCAACCGACCCATTCTGCTTTCTCTCTTCCTAGAGTCCTTGCTCCCTCATCCTCCCCTTCCGTCCTCTTTTGTGATATCTGCTTCCCTTACCGCGTTGCTTAGGTACTGCTTCGACGTGTGGCCTCAAACCAGCACACGTCAGAACTGAGCGTCTTCCCAAATCCGTAACCCACAAGCGTGATTAAACCCTAACGCCATATACTTTCCCAATTAGCTTCAATTCTTTTTATCCTCATCACGAGTAGCAAGAATTGGGAGACAGTGTGAGCCATTGTCCAAAGTGTAACAATTATTTCTTCTAAAAATTGCTACAGTTTGGCTGTCAATCCATAGATGTGGTCATACCTGAAACCTTCTATTCCTGGAATAGATAGAGGAGTAGATGAGGGCTACTCGGCTATCCAGATCCATTCACAGTGCTTCAAATCGTTCCCAAGAGGTCGCGGCTGATTGGAGGTGGCGCAGTGACTCATGTACGGTCTCGTCAGACGCGTCCCTTATAACTCAATCCTCCGCTTCTGGCTTCCCCTCACTCAGTACAGCCAACCATGGGTATCAACAAACACGTTTCGACAGTCCGTCATGCCACCCTATCCCGACGATGGAACAAGCGTCGAGAATTCAACCCGAACGAAATCTACGGCCCGGGCATTGATCTGAATCAGATTGAGATCTGTGATGATGAGCACTGGAGCTTCACTTGGTCCGACAGCGAGGGCGCCTTGTCAAACCAAGCACCACCCTCCCAGCTGGCTGCCACGTCACCTGCCCTCCTCCAAACGCCGACACGAGTCTGACCACAAAAGCAAATCTGCACTTTCCTATTGGGCTGATATGACAATTTCAAAGACTGCAATAACGGTGGCAAGGGCGGCTCTAGGTCAGACTCGAACCGCCAAACTGGGAGCAGTGAAATCCTGCCTGTCCCAGTGAAAGTTAAGGCAGGGCATGAGTGGTGATACTGACACTTGCTGCCCACCCGAAATCTACCATGTGGATCTGCGGTCGCTTCTATTCGCCGTTTGTGAGCTGACAAAGAGCCAATACCGGACAGATGTGCTCGAGAAGCCCTCTGTAGATCTTGGCCCAGGCATGCTGATTATCCTCGCCGCAAAGCACCATCTCGCCAATTGGTATCAAGAGTGCGATCCTCCAGCCGACTGGAGTATCGCAGTCCTCGCCGGACTTTGTCTGCATGTTTTTTGGACAACCTGTCGCGTCCGCCCAGACGGACGAAATACTCTTCCAACGCAGCCGAGTCCCTAGCACGTCAGTTCAGTACCCTTGCGCAAGCCTGTAATGCAAGCTTACTCCAGCCTATCTTCAACCTCCCAAGTCCTGAGAGACGTTCCGTTCGAGTCCTCCCATTGGACCAACAATTCGATAGATCCCTGCTTGTAGTCAGTAATGCCGGCCAACAAGTTGGCATGGCCCAAACACACATTCTCATTAATCTTGTAACAGCGCTCTGGGAGATGACGTAGTGGTGCTGGACTTGCTGTAACGAGGGTGAATTTTCGCCATCGAAAAGTTAACTCTTTTCTATAGATCGCTAATAGTAGTATTATATACTGCTAGAATGGGTGTATAGAGTTGATCTAGGTTTCCTGCAGGGGTTCTAAAGCTTATCCTTTTATCTTCGTCTAAGGGGAAGAGGATCTTCCTAATCCTTAGATAGAGCGGCTTAATAGTATCTAACGCCTCTAGGAATTCGCCTATAATACTTTCTAGCTTATTTATAGTTATATTACCTTCTTTAGTAGCTATAATATACTTAAAGCTGCCGATTTCCTATCGTCGAAGAAGGCTCTCCTTAGGCGGCTTCTCGTTACTAGTAAATCTATTACTCTATAACTAGCGCGCGTATAGCCATATTAAAACGTAGAAGAACGACTCTAGGTCATGGCGGTAGGTGTGGTCGACCATGCGTAGCACCTCCACTGCCATAAACTACATTATGCCCGTCTGGTGCCGCGCTCCGCTCGGACCGCTGTCTCTCACTTTCGCTAAGTTAAGGTCGATAAGCATGCCCTTGAAGCTAGTAGCTATCTCGGGCTTCGTAATAATAATATTATTCGATAAAATATCGCGGTGAAGAATGTTACTAGTGACGTATAGAGACTGGTGAGCCTTGATCGTATCTTATATCGACTCTAGCAGTTCCTTGATAGTTCTAAAGTCGTTAATAACACGACCGGCCGGCGATACCACGAGGTAGGAATATATCCTATTATCCCACGGGTCGTCTCTAGGCGTATATAAGCTCGGCTTGGTTCTGCCTATAGATAGCTAGCTATTTAGTTCTCGGACTAGCTTCGACTTCTAACTATTAGACCGCCGCCTCTTAGATCCGGACGCGTCCTTAGATATATAGTCGGACGGGGACTTACGCTTTTAGCCTAACGAGTTCGTGCTTATAGTAGCTAAGGGGATTTTATTAAAGTAAATATCTTCGTTCCGGAACCGATAACGTTCCGGAAATTTCAAGCCCTTGCGTAACTCTATAATAGTAGTGATTTAACGATACGCTACTACTTTAGCCACTCCCTTAACGTCCCGTTCTTCTACTAGCTTTAGCTATTCTACCTCTAGCTTCCGCTTATCCGATACCCACGAGAATTTCGTAACGTGGCTATTTCGGGTCTTAAAGCACGTAGTCCCTCGATAAACGACGGCCTTCTGCCTGACTATAGGGCCCCTCAGCCTGATCCTCGATTCGTTATTACTTAGGTCGTCTAGTATAATATAGCGATACCTATCCTTTCGTTCGATAAATATATCTAAGCCTATCGTATCGTCGTCTATTGTGGCATACCTAATAAAAGCGCGCGTAAACTTATCCGGCTCGTTATGAATATTAAATAGCCCCGAGCTATACGGCCTAGAGCGATCGAAGACCTAGAGCTCTATCGTGGACGCGTAGAGGGAGAACGCGTGGATAAATCGGCGCGTCGGCTGGTCGGCGAAGACGCCTCGCATATAGCGCGTAATCTGAAGAAGGTCCGCCTTGAATCTGCCCGTATCGTATGACTTCTTTTGCTCTCCAACGACAAGGACATGCTTGTACCGCAAAGTGCCGTCCTTTTTCTTGGCTGGCGTCTGGAAGAAGACATCCATCTGGCCTTTCCGTTCCTTGAACTGGTGGGCGGTTTTGGTGGTATGTAGCTTGTACGTTGAATCGGCTAAGAAACGCTCCTCTAGTGAACGGAACCAGTCCCAGACCGGCTTTTCGTCCGAAGGGGTCGGGAAATCTGTCCATTTCTTCCCGTCGTGTGCTGTCATCATCTCCTTCAGCATCGCTTTCTGTTCTTTGCGCCAGCGCTTGGAGTCGAAGAACTTGTCGCAGAATCCCTTCACATCGCGAAAGGTGCACTCTTTTATCTCATAGAACAGCTCCCCTTCGACGATGTCGCGCGTTTCGCTGTCGGCCAGTCGGCTCGAGCTGGTCTTGATTGGTGTTCCTTTGAAAGTCGGGGCGATGCTGGACGGGGGAGGAGTGAGGGCGCTAAGGGATTCGATGACGGTGAAGACAGCTTCCCAGACGTCGATGTCGGAGGAATCGTCCACGATATGGCGGACGAGAGGGTGGAATTGCTGAGTCTTTATTTCGCCTCCTCGAACATATTGTAGGATAGATAGCAGCTTGACTGCAACGCTACCGCTTTCGTCTGGCGAAGGAAGGCTGAACGCAGCTGGCGAGGCGACTAAAGCGGAGAGAAGACTCGCAATATCTTCTTGTCGCGGGTCGTCGGCCTCGTTGAGGTCGCGCAATTTGTCTCGGAAAGGATCAAGAGTATCATTGAGTGGGCGTTCTGAAATGATCTTAACGTGCTTCTCTGTAAGAGGCATTTTGATGTCGTGTAGAGAGCATGGCTGATGTACAGGTCCATTGGGAGAGCGAGGGAGAGGTAAACAGAAAACAAAGCAGACGCGACGGCTCACGTGTTTGTAGGGATGCGTGACAGCGGGCCACCTGGTCGCAGACGGCAAGGGCGGCCGCTAACCCATTTGTGGAAGGTGGGGGCACGGTGAGAAGCGACTTGGCCGTTGTTGGAAGAAGAGGATCGATCAACTGTCGGGGCGGCGGCACATACGAGATGCATCGTCCGTTTTCGTATCGGGGTCCGGCGAACAGTCGAAGCGACCGAAGATAACCCGCGGCATACGGTCCGGAAGAGTGCCGGACCTGAGCTGCAAAAAAGTCAGCCTCCGCACCTGAAGCTGAACCACCAATGCTCCAAACTGATCTCGGGTCGGTTGGACACCTCGCAGGCAGCAGACTGCACAAGGACACGTCAAGAAGGGATTGATCACGAAGGCCATCGGTATCTGTGCCTTCCCACTCAATTGACGACTCCACATGTCCTTGAGTGGGCACCCAGCATACGACACGACTTCCCGAAATCCCAGCGCGTACATTCTAATGTCACAATAGTAACCGAGCATGGTTGCGCGAAATATCGCGGTATTAAGTAGGAATAAGTCCACTTCTGTACAGTTTCAGATAAAACATCATCAGCGAGAACGGAATTTTTAAAAAGAACAGCCATTTGCAGAGCGGTTATCAGCTTCTGTTGGCGAACGGCTTTGTGGTCAGAGGGCATATCCCACCTATTGCAACACATATTGCTCATATCACTAACGCAAGTACGGTTCCCAACGACGGCGGCTTTTCCATATAATATATATTTAGGCGTCTTTTTCCAGAGTCCTGACCGTATCTGTCCATACCATATTGAATTTCTCCGTCGCCATTCACAAACACAGCAAGATATTGGCGTCGGTTATTGAAGCCACGGCCGGTGTCTCTTCCACTCTTTGTAGCGTACCTTCTTCATCTCCTCGTATGCCTCAGTGACTTGGGGGAATCCCATCTCTCTAAGTTTCTGCTCAACCTGCACTCTGTACTTGCTATCGGTCTCTACGCCAGCGCTTCCGATGCGCTCTACCTGCAGTGCTCCGCAGATAGCGAACTTAGTTCGCACCCATGCCAAGGGACTATATCTGGCCAGCTCCCAGTCGAGGACAGCAATTCGGTCCCCATTCATGATGATATTGGTAGGCCCAAGGTCGTTGTGAGATAAGACAAATGTCGAACCAACCATTCCCAGCGCTTCGCAATGTTTCTGGAGGGCTTGTACTCCGTAGTCGCGCTGGTCTTGGAGTGGGTCCAGCCAGTTGTGGTCGACTCCAGTCAGAACATCGGACCGAAAGAACCTCAGTTCCGAGCAAATCTCGGAGACGCGAATTGCCACGTGCTCTTTCTCCTCCTCGGTCATATCCCACCACACCTCATTGAGTCTGTTGCCGGGTATGTGGGGTTCGAACAAGTATGTCTTGCCGGCCTCCTCAGCGTGGGAAAGGACTCTGGGAACGTCGAAGCTGAGTTGCTTTTCGGCCAGAAAGCTTAGTAGTTTGTGTTCTCGCCGGGTGCTGTCGTCGGCGAGTCTGACCTTGAGGATGAGCGCGTCGCCGAAGCTGAACACCGCGGACGGGTCGCCTGCGTCGTGGATCTGGCGGACATGGCTGTCAAGAGGCGGAGGGGCAGCATCAGGCAAGGGGATGGGCGCGGCAGCAAGAGTATAGCACGAGCCGTCGCTACTATTCTTCCACAGGTAGTTATTCTCGCACGGTTTTTGCATATGATCCGATGAGCCATGTGGTCGTGTCGATTTGCTTGACCGAGTCGCGAACGTGACTGCGAGGTGCCATGTCGAAAGCTGGCTGGGGATAAACCGGGTAACTAGACCTATTATTATTTGAACAATCAAAGATGGTCATTTTAGCACCCGCCGTGACGTCCACAGATCGTGCGACAACTTACCCCCAACAGCTCTTCAGCTCTCTTGCCATGCCAGACATCTAGCGCTCAGGCTTCCACTCATGGGCATCGTTCCCCAATCCGTCGATGCGTGCCCCGCACTGCAGGATGTTCTCATCACGGAGACGATTCACTGCAAGTCATTATTGGCGAGCGGATACTTGGTAGGAGAGAGCGGGCCCTGGATCGTACTCACCTACGCCCCGCCTCAGTCCCAATAGCGGGCGGGTGTCATGATGCCCCATCCGCAGGGTTGAGCGGGCACCAATCGGCGAGGTCACAGTGCCGCAGAGTAATTTAGGAACCTTGGCGACATATTTACCATGCCCGGGCATTGGCAGTAGTCACGACAACACACCAAAATCACGCCTAGCTTCTTATGAGAGTTTCACGATCTACCGGCCAACGAGGCTTTTTCAATTCTAGTTCACCTCAAATTCGACTACAGCCCTGCCCTCGGACAACCGCAGGGTTCCAATCCAATGTCTACCTCCAACAAACCCCGCATTGTCCTTGCCTCACTGCGCGAGCAAGGTGATTTTGGAACTACCCACCACGATCTTCTCAAGACGCTTCACGACAAAGCTGATGTCGTCACCACCTATACCCCAGACGAAGTGCTCCGAGAACTCCCTCCCGTGGCTGGTAAACGGACGACGGCTGTTCTCTTGACAGATGCTGCCCTGTCTATCGCTCAAATACCGGACGAAGATGATATACTCCCATCAGACGACATTCCAACTCTACGACGGTTTCCGAAAACTTGGGCCAATATTATAGACTACGTCCGCCAAGGAGGCACTGTCATTGCGATGGGCCACTTTAGTAGCTTCGTTCGGCCTAACGACATCGCTGCGTTTTTCGAGAAAGCCGACTTACCCTGGACTCGGGGGATCTATCAACGCTTGAATGTAGCCCTTCACATCGGACACAATGCGGCAGACTTAAGCCTGGCCGCCCTCCCTGAGCGATACAGCCAGAAGTCCCAGTTCTTGCGAGGCGTTCAGCCTGAGGCGGCTCTTTACACCGCAGATGGGATTCCTAGTGAGACGGCAATTGCCTTGGCCAAAGTTGGGGCCGGCAGAATCGGCTACGTCGGGGACGTCAACGCTGAAAATGATCACATCCTCTCGACTATTATCATCTCTCATGGTCCATCATGGCTGCCACATGGCAAGGTCGTCAGCCATGGGTGGGCTGGTTCGAAACGGACGCGAACTGCCCTTTCTCCATAATCCACAGTACATAGCTGCAGCTGCGTAGGGGAAAGTGCCAGGGCCGTCTACATCAATCTACGTTGATTATCCAAAAAAGCCGCGCTGGCGCTGCCACAGTAGCCGGTTTTGAACGAGCTCTAGGTACTGTCAGGTCTTTATGAGTGGGTCGTAGCCCGTCAATACGGGTGCCATTTAGCACAGTGACTTTCACACGTCGAACACTTTCAGCGACCGGCGA
>NW_026251084.1:0-10955 GCF_022114955.1 Emericellopsis cladophorae
CTTCAGGGGCTTGGCGCTTGCTAGTGGTGTATTGCTGGTCTATCTCTTCCTTCTTCGCATCATCCGCTTTGTCGTATACCTCCTCGAGATGTCCAAGAGCAGCCTGCGCGTTAATAGAGCGTGTTTGCCTCGCGGTTTTGCTCACACCTTCGGAGGTCTTGCCAGGGTTAGTGGGCTTGTTACCTTGAGCACCCTTGTTTTTTTTTCGGAGGAGCTATGATTGATAGCCTGGAGGAGTGAGAGATGGCTTGTCTCTGATAGTCTCGGTTTTATAGTGGTTCGTAAAGCGTCGACTGGCTGTTATATTGTGCATAATTAGGCGTTTTCTTTTTGGCAGCCTGTCACTATCTACTGGCCGCACAGACTTGATACTCCCGAAAAGGTTTAATCCAATAGCGGTTGTTGTATAATTACACGCCGTAATTAGAAGCCTCCACAGTCTATGGTGTCACTGATGGTCGAGGGCTACAATTAGCACATTTAGGCCTTGTGTATAGAAGTAGATATACTTACTGGCGGAGAAAACCGTTATCCACTTTCAGGAAGTGCCGTGAGTAATAAGGGCGAAAGCGGCTAGGGTCTTCCGATGTGCTTATGTAGTAAGTAAGTTAAAACGGGGGTGAGCGTGCTGCGACTTTCGAGTTTCCGTATCTGCGACTTAAAGAGCTCTATAGCTTAAATCGACGGAAACCTTTCCCCCTCTAAGACGGAGCTTTGGCTGTTCGGCATACGTCTGAACACGAATTGGTGGGATGATGTTTCCTGGCTGACCTCCGACTGTTGGACAGGCGAACCATAGCTCGATCATGACTCTCGCACGGTGCTTAGTGTACAACCTACTTTAGACAAAGCGCCGGTATTGTGTGAGTTCCTCAAGGATAACACCGCCACAGTTAGCAGTGAGACGTTCGAAAGCGGTTCTATTGCAAAGTTTGGCGCTGCCCGAAAAGCTACTCGCGTGCAGAACATCTGAGAAGACACATCAATGAGGGGGTAGCCCTGTCTAGACTATCAGACACTGAAAGGACTGGTTAATGCCTGGCAGGAAACATAGTGCAAACCCACCCAGGTTTCCTTGCACGCTGTGCAGCCATTGTTTCAAGAGATTAGAGAACCTCCGCGCTCACCGCAGGCTGCATCAGCCGCATGTTGCCTCACGCTGTTTCTTCTGCCTGGAATAATGCATGTAACGCTGGAGGCCTTCAACGGGCGTTGTTCGAAGGATCAGCATTCTCTGAACTGGCAGATGCGGCCTTTCCTAGCCGCTGCCGGACATATCAGATCAGGTCTCGTGTCTGAAGCCGAAGCTCCCCTTCGACACCTCGAGAGCGTCTACATCAAAGGATCTGAAATGTGCCAGGAATGTTACAAGACCCTGCTAGCAGCCCTGCTCTGGCTGCCCAAGCTTCGCATACTCAGAACAGATTTCGCTGCTTACGATCATTTCCCAGACGGCGATACTCCCGATGAGAACTGGAAGAATGCTGCTGAACACTACCTCAAGGAAATCCCGCCATGCGAGGGCACATCGTCAGTCGAACATATCACAATTCAAAGGTGTCAGCCTGAGTTCCTATGCTGTCTGCCGTTCATTCTTAGGTCACTTCGCCGACTCCGCAGTATTCGGGTGGGCCAGCATGACGATGACATGGGAGTCGTCAAAGGACCCATCGTGACAGCCGTACTACAGCACGCACAGTCACTCGAGGTCCTGGATATGAAGCACGTCTTCTCGACATATATTGACTTTGATGGAAAAGGCTAGCACAACCTGCTCACCCACGATTCGTACGAATCCCTGTCCTACGATGGTCGCTCATACTTCGTACAAATTTCGGTCGTACGATGGGCCAGTCCTTGATCCAGTCACCCTGCTCGCGCACGATTATCACAGAGGCCTTGAAGCTCCTGGAATTGTTGCTGATAATTCTGAAGGGAAGAGGGGGCCTCTTTGACTTTTTTTGCGAGCTCAATCAAGGTGCCGCACGTTGTGGCCAGTTGAGTGGCCCCAGCAAATACTCCAAAAACCTCCGCCATGATTCGGCTGAGGGCAGGGAAGGAGACCAACTTTGATGTCCTGAAGTGAGTACCCGCTTGGCCGGACTATGCGCAGTCAACTTATGAGCGGGAGAATGGGATGGTGAGTGAATCCAACGCAGCGTGCAATGGGCGGTTTGCACAGATATTGTGTGTGTGAGGGGGGCAGCTGCATTATAAGCACGACTAAGATAGCGCAGCAGCATGCACGGTGAGATGTTTGGACTACCCATTCATGCACACAGAATTACCCACACCGACCGTGGCGTCATGTGCGCCAGCAAGGGAAACTGTGGTGGGACATCGCGGTCGATGCTTTACAGGAAGAGATGGCATCCCGAGAAACGCCCCTAGGTAGGGTCAGCGCATGTTTACAGTATTTGAATGTGCGTCTCGGGCGTGAAGTTCTCACGTCTTTAATTACACCTCAAAAAACCTATTGGCAAGCTTGGTAACATGAATAGCATGGACAAGGATTGCAAGAGTGTGCATACACCAACCCTGGACAGCGTGCTTCGCCTATATCGCAAAACATGCTGCGTACGTCTGGCTCAAGTGAAACTGGGGCGATAGACACAGGAAGGTAAGGCAATGTCGGCGGTGCCCAAGCTGCGAGCTCACCGACATTTGAGCAACCAATGCAAGAACAATAAAGGTCCGTCCAGTTGAGCAGTGAATCATGCCTAGCCTCACTTTTCCAATTAACCACGGAGAGATGCTCACAATTCTCACTTAAGTCGGCGCATATGATGTGCAAGTTGGTGATCTCACATCAAAACCGCGCAACTCTACAGGTCCAATGAGCTCGCCTTTCGCCGCTGCTCCCAGGTAAAGCTCGGCCAATACCACCAACGGGTCGGCCGGCAGCGCCCGTCTAACACTGTTTTATCATGGATTGTAAGAGGCATCGACCATGGATGGCGACCTATCTCCCTCTTAAGCTGCGTGGGAAAAGCAGTGGAAGCTGTCGTAACGAAGAAAATGACACAGATAGCAGAAGGCGCAGACGTTCTCCCCCCAGAACAGATGGGGAACAGGACAGGGAGTTCAACAGAGCTAGCGGCCAGGTTCGCCACAGAGACAGTACGAGCCGCCTGGGAGAAGCGGCTAAGCTGCTCGATGCTGCAGCTGGACCTCAAGGGCGCGTTCGACCGAGTCCACCACGGGTGGCTGATCGCCACATTAAAAGACCAGGGGTGGCCGAGATGGGTGGTCCGATGGGTGACGTCCTTCCTGGCGGACCGAACAGCGACTCTGACCTTTGACGACTGGGAGGCGGAGCCATTAAAGGTGCCGGCCGGCGTGCCACAGGGTTCGCCCCTATCCCCTCTCCTATTCATCCTCTTTAGCACCCCACTCTTCCAGAGGCAAGGGATATCGAAGGAGTAGGAACGGTAGGGTTCGCAGACGACACGAACCTCCTAGCAGTAGGGAAAAGGACAGAAGATTGCTGCTCCGCTCTACAACGGGGATGGGAGATATGTAGAGACTGGGCAAGAGAACGCGGCATGATATTCGAACCGCAGAAGAGCCAGCTAATGCACTTTGTCAAGACAAGGGCCGGCAACAACCAGGCCTTGACCCTAGACGACAACGTGATCAAGCCGGCTGAAGAGACTAGGTTCCTAGGGGTATACCTAGACCGAAGGCTGAACTTTATCGCCCATAAGAATCAGATACTGGCTAAACTAAAGACACAGCGGTTTGCACTGACTCGAATCGCGGCAAAGACATGGGAACCGTCCCTCCTTAAGGCTAGAGACGTCTACGTCTCGGTGATCCGAAGCGTATTGACATACGCAGCATCTACCTTTGCAACGATAGAGAACACCCTCGGAGGGAAGCAGGGAAGGGGCTCCGGCATCGTCCTCCAGCTAGGCAAGGAGCAGAATAAGTGTCTGCGCGTTGTGACAGGTGCATACCGCTCAACGCCAGTCAATGTTCTTGAAGCCGAAGCCCACTGCAAACCGATCAATCTTGTCCTAGCCACGGGGGAAGGCGGCGTCTGGCCTAAGACATGGGATAGGATCACGAGGCTGATTGCGAGGGCAAAGAGAGGGGGAAGGGGGCGAGAACGCGGAGTCCAACTACTCGATCCTATGAGACAGTGGGCGAGCTGGACGGCAGGCACAACCGCGAAGAAGAAGACAGAGGAGCAATGGAGAGACCTCCCGCTACGCGAAGGAATGCACCAGCGGAAGCCGAGAGTCGGCGTACGATGGAAGACTGCACGCAAGATCTGGGAACAGCTCACAAAACACGTCATGGTGGGCCGTTCAATCACGAGATGGTCATTGAGCGCATTGTACTCACCCCGCCACGCATGTACTTCAGCTCCCTCGTGCTGTGTAAATAAGCACACTTGGACCCAATCATGGCCACTCATTAATGCAGGTAACGGAGTGGCTGAGACACGGCCCAGACTTGGGGATTTGGTACCGGCCAATAACCATAGATTTCAGCTTGTCCCCTCTATTTCGAATTCTCGACGAGAGTTGCACGATGAAGGTCACCATAACTTGCTTGCTACATGAGCACATCGGAAGACCCTAATCGCTTTCGCCCTTCGTTAATCACGGCACTCTAAACTTAATCTTCCTTCTCACCGTGATGATGGACCTTGGAACCGAGGACCAATTTCATCTTAGGCAAGTGATTTCAAACTCATGTTGTGAGGTCAAGACAGCAAGCAGGGACAGATTACTAACTCCATGTCTGGATACTTTGCCTGGGTGGGACTTCTATCATGGAAGACACCGGGCTTGCCTTGAGAAGTGCCACGCGGTGATTTCAAGCGCCGTCGAGAACGAGCCAGTGTTGGCCTGGCGTGTCCATCTACCAACAGTCACGAACAAAAGCAGCTCTTGCGGCCACACTTCTAGCTGAAACGGTTTTCGATACGTACCAGCAAGCGAGACTACTTGTCTCAGCCAGTTTAGACACTCGTTGTGCACATTGACTGGGTGGAACATCCTTTAAATGGCTGTACCTTTTCAGGCGCAAGGTCACCAATACTCCGGGTTGTCGGCTTCTTCTGGCCTGCCCACCCGGGCCAAAAGTCAAAGTTCTTGGCCTGCTTGCTATGTACTCCTCTTTAATATATATCTCTAAGTATTCAGATATCTAGAAGGTAACTTAGCCGCATGGGCACGTTAGTCACGGTACTACGGCCTCATGATAGTAGCTTCAAACTCCTAAACGCGACCCAGTTCGTGGCTAACCGTAGCCTCACCCTTTGTCCATTTCTTTAGCCCATCGAATACATTTTGTACTGCTACATTCGCCGCGTAGATCAGCGGACCCAACATCTCTGTACCGAGTGGTATCCAAGCAAACAATGCCACCACCTGTCCGAACCCCCACTCGTTGTCGGTGAACTTATCGCGTGCAACTCTCGCTAGCTGCTGTCTTTCCAGATGCATCTTCGCGAAGCAATATACCATGCCAACGGCGAGGCCCGTTGCTAGCAGTTTGCATAACGAGTTGAAATTCCCGAAGCGATTGTTTAAGTTCTCGACGGTCTGGGGCAGACTTGCGCAGCGTGCCCTGCATAGCTTGCGCAAGGCCAGGAAGCAAACGTAGCACCCGACGAGGCAGCCCGCGGCGATTAAAATGTAGAGGAATGTGTTGAGATGTCGGTTTGAGCTGATTCTCGTCGAGTCCGGGCCTAGCGAAAAGGGTAGGTTCTGGACTGGTAGTATAGGTACGGTTGTTTCGGCTGCATTACATGCAGATACAAACTCCTCCAGCACACTGTATTTCACTCCCAAAACCAGGCCTGACCAGGGACTGACGCCGATAAACAGACCGCAGTGTAGTAAACCCCCTAGAACCATGGTTGTTGTTGTTCTGGAGCTGATAGTATTGTACTCTGCGCCCTCATCCTCTCTTCCGATCCAGAAGCTGATGAAGAGAGCCAACCCGCATAGGAACTCCATCACGTTCAGGTAATATAGAAAGATGATTTCGAAGAGTGCTGGTTGCCCCCCAAGATGAACGATACTGGCAATGGCTATTGGTGCTGCGAATAGAATTGTCGTGGTGAGAGCTACGATATGGATCGAGGCTAGGTATTGGCGGAATCCGCTATTGGAGAGCGCAAGAGGGTGCAAGAGCATGTAGCCAGGCCCGAGGATGATAGTGACAGCTAGTTGCAGACTGTAGGATATAAAGACGCCGATGCCCGAGAGATCTGGGTTACCAGTGCCCCAGGCTAAGGCGCATTGTTGAGGACAGGAAGCAATCAGGTCGGTAACGTTGGGCTTGTCTGCGGAGAAGAGGTCGGAGAAGTGTTTGACTGATTCACAGGGGAAAGATGTGTTCTGCATGCTTGTCGGTGTTTAAGGTGAAGCCAAAGTCGCAGAGACACGCCGAAAAGACGCAACGGGCTGTCTTATACTTGGGCAGATAATTGTGCAGCACTACTTGGAGCTTTAGTCCTCCGTATTATGACGTTTGTAAGAGAGCTATGCAGAGCACCACCACACGCATCACGAGAAATTGAGAGGCGCAGCTCCTGTCCGCGTGGGTATCTATGCCGTGGCTCCTACGAATCCAATCAAAACGCACTGCTAAGGTGTAGCCTGAGGCTTGTGTGCGCCATTCACCATCACGAAGCTACTATCTCTGTTCAGTGTCTTCGTCGTAGATAAGAGTATCCAATCACAGTAATATACCCGGGTAAGACATAGGCTGTGTAGGGAAAAGATATGGATGCCACACTGTCTTGGCTGTGGAGGCTTAGCTCGAAAAGTGTATTCAGCTCTCACTGGTGCTTGAGGAAACCCGATGCGGACACCGCTCAGGGTAGTCGGATTGGCAGGCAGAATGCAGCCGTTCCAGTCACAGCTCCCTGTAACCCACTGTTACTGCCACACGGCAAGCAGCCAAAGCACTAATACAAGAATCACACCCACTCGGATCTAGCCGCCTCGTGCGCTTCACTGTGGCTGTGAGCGTGCAGGCATCCTAACCGGAGGCCACAGAGAGCTTGGCAGAGCGGGGTGCCAAGCCAGATGCTGGCGGAGCATCACACCCTCGCAGTGTGATGGTTGCCACACCGCAAGATATCCCGAGGCAGGTACCCGCGGAGCCCCCATACCCTCTCGTCTCAAGTCTTGTGTGAGGGTTGATTGTGGCTGCCACATTGAAAGGTCATCAGTCATGGGCAGCCTGGCCCGGACAGGAGCCCCAAGGCAAGGCATCATACCCACTCAGATCGTGGCTGCGGCTGCGAGTTATATTTCTCGAACTACGACGGTATGGAGGAACTCAACCCAGGGATCGACGTCGATAGAATGGCCCACCACGGTGACAATAGCACCGACCTACCCTAGCGTCGCAAGTTTGGCCAAAAGAGGATATGTGATTAAAGACTTGGTTCCGTGCTGTCGAACTCTCAGTGCGGCTTATCCTTAATGTAATCCTCAAACAAACGAATGATATTTGAGAGGTCGACATACGCAAAGGCCTGCGTGTACCGGCACCAAAAATAAAACTGCGTCGAACAGCGAAAAATAGAGCACGACACAGAGCGCTTCGACCAATGTGTATAATGCTTATAGTTAAGTACAACTGAACATTGTCGACGCTCATGACTAGCGTCTCTGGAACGCAGGCTGGGCTATAATTTTTCGATAGCATCCAAATCGTCCATTTGGCCTCGGAGCTTCGCAGGACTCGGAACACTTTCGTGAGCAAGGCATCTGCGGTCATCAATCGGCCATGCTTTGATGTAACTCTTTGTCGAAGGCTATCGGCGGAAAAAGGCGATGAAGCTGCAACCTGGTCGAGAATATCGTCGAGCTCTTCCAGAGATACCTCTTGGCTGGGTATAGATTCACAGTCTGTTACAGCCATCACGCGCTCGACTGAGCTTGCAAAGTGTAAACCGCCAACGGTTCTGCATCTTTGTGCGGTCTACCGCATCAAAGCGCATAGGGCGCCAATTCCCGGTCCTTGCAAAAGAATCGCTGGATAAGTCGGTGTGGCAGATCACGCATCTTTGGAAGGCTCGTCGGAAAACGGAATCGGACAAGCCGACACAGAAACCTGATCATGATACTGAAACCTTCCCCGCGCCGTCGTATCTTCGTAAAGGAGCGAAGATGACTCCTCGCACTGAAAAGCTCTTCTGTGAACCAGTTCAGAGACCTTTTAAAAATAATATTTTGGCAGAGAAGGCTCTCCCCCCTACCACTACGCAAGCGCAATTTGGAAGCAAGCGTCGATATCTTTTCAAATGTGGAAAACCATCCAGCGTAAAAAGAGATGCAGGGATTAATCACGGTGGTCTTCGCTCTGATTGGCGACTCCCAATCGCGATGAAGCGAGATTTGCAATATGAGATAGATCGTGTCATTGAAGCTCACAGGCTTCGCATGATATGCATTACTGAGGTGCCAGAGCGGACCTCCTCGGTGTTGACCATCAGTTCTGCCAACTCACTGATGATTAGCTCATTGGGCCCAGTTGTGCTACCAATACGCGTAGCCTATTTCTGGGACCAACCGCAGTCTCTGGGCTGGAGGATTCACCGCCCATCATCGATACCACAAGGATTCCAGCGAGCTGTCAGTCGGGATCTTACATATCCCGACGCAGATGGCGGTCGCATACTCCTCACTTGCTACCATGGGCAGCTTTCCCTAGATCTCCTGAATCTAGGACACGACATTGAGGCAATATGCAATTTCTTCCTGAAAGCTTCTCTCCATATGGGAGTAGTCAAAGCGTCCATGGAGCCCACCTACAGTATTACAGATGGCGTTTGGAAGCAGAGAACTAATAGTGGCTGTGATGTTGGTTATGATCCTGCTTGAGATTACATTTGAGAGACCTATAAATGCCGCCATGCACTGCCGTCTCTCACCTCTCGCCGATTCACACGTGAACCATGTCTCAACTGACATCGGGCTATCAGGGCTACGCTATCTTGCCCAGCGCTCCGCAGCGCCATACCGGTTGTTTTGTGGTTCCAAGTCAATAGCCACCGGCGGCCATGGCTAATCATCCATCTCACCTTCCTCCACCATGCGCCCTAGGATCAGACTCTGCACCAGCATCTCATCATGAAGCACTTTGATATTCCCAAACAGTGGTGCCTTGGTAGTAGGATTGCGTTTTCGCTTCCCCCTGCTTGCCCCTGGTGCGCCGAGTACCGCTTCTACAGTTGCCGTCCCACTGTCGATATATACCCAGTCAAACGGTGTTTTTGCCATTGCGTACCTTGTAAGAATGTCGTAGGCCTGTCTAGCTGTGTAGACACGAGAAGCAAGTGCCCCTAGCGCCTATATGAGGAATATGTACGGTTCCTTAAGATTACTGCGAGACGTCTCCGAGTCCACAACGATGAGTAGTTTCTGCCCTTCGAGGAATTTCCGACGCCGTCGAACTGTCTCGTAAAGACTCGCCTCCTCCGGGGCGCAGAGTGGAAGGCTTCTTGAATGAAGCGCATTGCCAAGCACAGTCGATGAGCCTGCGCAGAGTAAATAGGCCTCCCAGCCTATGAGTGTGCCCTTTGCCAGGCAGGCCTGAACCCATTGAGGTGCTAGGCAAGGGAAGCCTAGTGCAAGTGCCTGCATGTACTTTACTTTGCGTGAGTGGCTGTCCGTGCTAAGCGCCGTGAATCTCCTGTTCAGGTAGCAGCGCCTTAACACAGTCGCATCTTGAATGTCCAGGATAGGCTCAGATCCGCCTACGAGGGGGTGAAGGCTCAAAGAGTGCATTGAAGCCCTCAGTCAGAACTAACCCACCTGCTTGCTCAATGCGATTACGCCTGTATTAATCCCTCCTCATTCGATCAATGCCTGATCTTTTGCCCTTGGCGCAACGACTTTGGCGTAGCCGTTACACTCATCGTCATATGACATACCTTTCTTCTCGTCACTTACCGGCCTATGATTCATCTCTCACTCTCTCCTCGAATCGCTTCTAATCATATTTGGCTCGCGAACGGTCACCTGTCCAGTGTTCCGGATAAGGCAATTTGAGGCTCGACTCAGGAGCATTCTCAGTCGACGGACATTCTAGGCGACGCACTTCGTCTGTTTGTGCCGCAGACGCAGACGCAGACACCGCGAGGCAAGACACAAACCCCAAAGCACCGGCTCGATGCACAACGGGAGAGTGTAAGCTGAAGATGCTTCATGTTGGTCTTGACACGTGCAAGAGGTTTGCAGAGTTCAAGATGGATGGTACGTACCTAACTACACATGAGGCAGATGGCTAGCGCTTTTACTCAGATGATGATGAAATCGATGAACACGAGGAGAGCATCCCAGACCTTGCTTTCCATGAATTTTCGTGGACTGAGGATAGCTATGCACGTAGGAAAACACCTTCGACAACATTTAGGAAGGCGTCAGTCAGTACGGGGCGATTGACTCTACAGACGAGAGGGAGGTGAGCTGACATTCGTGGATAATACTTCCGAAACCTGCAGGATTGAATTGGTTAGCGCACTGGTGGCACGAATGCTGCGGCAGCTGTAGTAGCCCTTACGGATAACGGAGAAGAGTCGACTGGCAATGGCCGCGCCAGCAATGAAGAGAAGAATGACGACCCGCAAGAGGGTCCTCGAGCTCTCCGAGGGAGGCCCCAAGAGAGCGTTCTGCTGCGCAACCGCCATGATGGACGATTGATTGACGGAACGCTGTGGGTGAGTCGAAGAGATTGGCAGAGTTGATGTTGGAAAGCTGAGGCGTCGCGGGCATCAGTCAGTCAGTGAGGTGAGGACAGCTTGGAGCTACGACGTCGTAATTGTGGGGCTGTCCAGTTCAAGGGGCCTCGTCATTATAGCTACCCTATAGTATCATCACGTCACCTTCGTTCCTGCCTTGTGGCACTACTCGTGCCGCGCCCCACCTCTTAGGTGGTGCTGGACACACCAACGGCCAGATCACACCAACGGCCACTTT